>NC_048278.1:2721320-2756320 GCF_009762535.1 Notolabrus celidotus
AATTGGTGCTGCTAAATGAGAGCTACTGAGCATGTGCGTTGCAATGTGTGCTTTCATCTGAGCAGGACAAGGAGCAACAATATTTGCTTACCGTAGCTTGTTTGGTTTTGTATAGTTTTGTCGCTTTTGCAGAAATATAAGTCAATAGCGACGAGAGAAGTGATTTTGTTTATCGCTATTTTCAATAAATTCTCGGTTTGTTTATTTTTATACAGCATTTATTTCATTTTTTAGTAAAACTATTTCACAAAGCACGAGTCAGAAAGATCACGCCCTGCAGAAGTGGCAAAAGAAGGTTTTTTCTAAGAGTTGCCACTACACAGGTAATAGAGCATTGCAGGATTAATTCAGCAGCCATTAACTGGAGTTACAGCCACAGGTAGTGGCTGGATGTTGCATTACATTGTAACTACATGTGATCAGGATTTCAGGCCTACAATGATAACAATATTAGTTTTTTGTAGAACCAACTGGTGCTGACTAGCAAAGATGACAGAACTTGACAGACACATGTCCCTATAGAGAATATGCAATGCACCAAGAAGTGACCCTTATGGAACTCCACACATGATGCTACAACGAGGCAAACATGCAAATTCCGCTTAGTTGAATGGGTGCTCACGGTTTGGTTCAGTTCAGGGATCAACCAGAAGAGAAGAAAAGGAGGAGTTTAGATATGGGCTGCACGGTGGTGCAGTGGGTAGCGCTGTTGCCTCACAGCTAGAAGGTTCCTGGTTTGAATCTCCGGTCGGGCGGGTGCCTTTCTGTGTGGAGTTTGCATGTTCTTCCTGTGCATGCGTGGGTTCTCTCTGATTGATCACTCTAAATTGCCCGTAGGTGTGAGTGTGTGCATGAATGGTTGTCTGTCTCTCTGTGTTAGCCCTGTGATAGGTTGGCGACCTGTCCAGGTTGTACCCTGCCTTCCGCCCAAAGCCAGCTGGGATAGGCTCCAGCTCCCCGTGACCCCTAACGGGATAAGCGGTCAAGATAATGGGTGGATGGATGGAGTTTAGATATATGTTATTGCTTGCTAAGCCATGATTCGAACTCTGCATTGCATTTCAAGGCACAATGATGCATCTCAATAACAGTGCTTCCCACAACTCAACAAAAGCCTTATTCAACAAACATGAAAGTTAGTTTATAATAACATTTTTAAGATATTGCTTTTGAGTAAGAATTGCTAAGACACTTAACAAAACAGGTAGGTCGCGTGGAATCAACTCAACTTCCTGAAATCAAGTCATCTTCTGTGTGTGTTTGTGTGTCAGTGATCCAGCTGTGTGCACTGTGTGTTGTGTAAAGCCTACCTGTACTCTTATAACTGTGTCTCTGTGAATTTAACACCTGTGTATTCCTGCTCTGCTTGCGTTTCTGGGCTTTTACCGTGTGTAACTATTGTTCCTGCAGTACAGTGTTTGAGTGATGACGCCGGCTTGGAGGACGAGAAAAACCAGCACAGTGCAGTTTATGTTGTAACTAGAGAAGCTGTGCATTAGACAGTTGCATGGCCTATTGAGGAGATTTTTAGCAGACTGTGCAGGTGTTGTGTTGCAGCCACTGGTGTTCTCTTGTAGGTTCTGAAGGAGCCTGTAATGTTGATCACCCCTCTTAGTGCAGAAAATGCAGTTATTGGTCTAGTTTTTAGTGTTTCTTCAAATAATAATCCAGTAATAGCTAGTTACCTCTTCCATACCTGCTTCCCTACATGCAACCTGAGTCAGTGTTTAGTCTGGATGTCAGGAGGAATCAGTGAAGTATGCTGACAAGGAATGGCAACAGAGAACACCTTCACTGGTTCATGACTTCAATCCGATTGAATTATGACAAGCAAGAATGTGATGCTATTTTCTGTCGAGACGATTTGAGAGGCAGTGTCAGATTGACTTCTTATTCGGGATATATTAATTATTCATATATTTAAATCAAAATCCGAATGGCATGATAATACGAGCAGCGGAGGAGGAATGCTGCCGGGGTTCAGTGAGTGCAAGGACAGAAGCAGATGTTGGCGAAACTGCAATGTTTGTTATGAAGCTGCTTTTAAATCATGTAAAATAGGACCCAGAATTTACCCTTACCTCTGCTGTTTCCTGCTTTTACTCTTTTACGCCAAACCAAGAATCCACAGTTTTACCCTCATCAGTGTTATATTCTAATAAAGGAAGGAAACTGAGTCTTAGGCTCGTTATGGATCACATAAATGTGGTATAATGCTCGTAAAAAGTTCAGTCAATCTCACAAATTCTAAAACCCAAAGTGGATCAGTCAATTAAAAAGCAAAATGAAGTTATTATTACAGATTTATTGGGACCTATGAGACATCCATAGGGCTGCCCCGGAGTTGCTCGACTCCAGTTTTGGAGACTGTCAGAAACACTAACTTTGAGACTTCAGCTTAATGAGCTACTCACTGGACAGATTTGTTTTTGCTTGTTTTATTCCTGTTGTATTTCCCTGTTGGTTTTTATGCAGCCATAACCTCGTTTCTAATTAATGTTGGTCATTTTTATTGATTTTTCAATCGCCGTTTTATCGTCTGAGTAGCACACTGTAACTCTTTTATGAAAAGTACCACAAGAGTAAAGTTTTATTTTATACCCTCGCTGGTTGGCAGCCAACAGTGATTAAAAACTAAAAGAAGCACTCCTCACACAGTCCTAGTAAAAATTTGCCAACGTCAGAAATTACAGACCAGTGGCAATTTTAATTTTATCCCTCTTCTATCTATCACTTTAATGTGGTATTTATAAGTTATATGATCAAAGATAAAAAAACTGTACACAAGTCTTTTCTTCTGTGAAGTTCATATCTCTCGCTTCGCTGTGCAGCCGTGCATGTTTAATAGGTCTTCAGGCCAGGATGCAGAGCAGCACACTGCAAACCGTGTTATGAGGGGGCAAAACATAGTGGAAGGTAATTAGATGAAAAACACACAGTGCAGAAAATGCACACACACACACAGGAACGCATGCACACACACACATTTAATCACACCATAGTCTAGACCAGCCCAGGAATTAGGCCGGCTGATTGGTGAGTGACAGCTGGAATTGAATCTCTTTGCAGTGAAAACCCAAAGGACTCAAGGGAGGACACACACGCACACACACACACACACACACACACACACACACACACGCACTAATGTGGCACAGACACACCCAAGCATGGCAAATCACACACTCTCACACACACAAATCAGCATGAACAATCGCTGAATAATTGCTGGCACAAACACGTATACTCTCCCTCAGTTCCCCCCTGATTCCCTCTCTCTCTCACACACACACACACGCTCACACACACACATGTAAACTCCTATCCCCCACAGGTCCCTCCTCTCCAATTTACTGCCAAAGCTGTCTCTTCAAAGACAAATCTCTTCTTCTCCCCACACCATCACAATGAGAATCGCATCTGGCAACTCCAAACAAAACAAAAAGTTTGAGAAAGGCCTTCATTATGCCGCCACCGCCGCTCAGACGTGATCTGAATGGAGACGGTGAAAATGACAATCATGGAGCCAGAGAGGAAGCAGCCCCCTATGGCCAGATTTGAAATGAGAGATGATGAGGAAGGGAAACATAGTGGTGTGTTTGTATGAGTGTGAGATTGTATCCTTTGTGTTTGTTGCCTTCAAACTGATAAGCTGAGCTGATAATAGCGGTAAGCCTCTTGTAGTGTTCAGATTTCCACCGGAGCTGCAGAGACAAATAAAGCAGCGGGGTGTTTCAGATGAAAAACCTGTTTCACATAGAGGCCCAGCATCGGAGGTGTGAAGGTGCAAAGTGGCAACAAGCAGCGCAACAACAGTTAACAGAGAAAAATTAACTTTGTGCAAATGTCCTGGGGTGCGCAGTGACACCTCAGATGGAGCATTCGCTCTTTTGTTGACTGCTGCAGAAAACAAACAATACACAAAGTGGAGAAAGATGTGAAGAATGATTGAAGACACAGAAAGTTACAGCCTTGTAATTACTGTGTTTAATGTGTTCATCGTTACATGCTAAAAGGATCACACTTTTAACACTGTACTTACAATTATACTGCTTCCCCTCTCGCCATGTTCTTCAAAATGAAAATGAGTCTCAAGCTATCTTATGTAAGATAAGATAAGATAAGATAAGATAAGATATTCTTTATTGATCCCCCATTGGGATAAATTATTTTGTTCCAGCAGCTTACAACAGGGGAACGGGGAATACAACAATGTACTTACATAGTTGAAAATATAATAAGTATAATAATAATAGTAATTATAAAGGTAAAATTAAATTGAAATAAATTCAATTCAATTCAATTTAATTCAATTCAATTCAATTCAAAAAATAAATAAATACAGCAAATGTTACAGATCTACAGTGGTGGAAAAAAGTTTTTGGACAACCTTAAAATTTTATCCAATCTCAAATACTGTCATAAAATATTTGTGAAAGGCAGACATAAACAAATACAAATTATATATTTTTTAGTTATTGTTTACAAGAAAAACTAACAAAACTAAATTCTTGACAGTTTCAATATGTCAGTTCTCAACATTGTCGGTATCAAAGTCAACAAATAACAGAGAATGTGTTCAAAACTGAACAAATAAATAAATAAACCTGGCTGGGACTGGACTAAAAGAAATTGCACTTGCAGAGTTATTCTCAATGAAATATTTCACAAATGCATGGGTGTCTGAAAATATTTTTCCACCACTGTTGTCATGGCTGTGGCAGTGGCTTCTCTCCCCTGTTGTGTTAACCCTCCTCTCTGCCTTTGCCCCCTCCTTCCTGTGTGCTTGGTGAAGGTGTGGCTCAGGAGACACACCTGTGAGCGATCTGAATCAGCAGCACTACAAATACCTGGTCCTCCTGCCACTTTAGTGCCGGATTGTTCCTTCGCCACGGGTGATTATAATCGTCAAGTACTTAGTCATCAAGTGTGTCTAAAGATTAGAGTTTTTTCCCCTCATGCCTAACGCGCTGTGTTTTTTCTCTCTGTGTGCAGCGATCCTCCTGCTACCTGTTTTTCACCAGGCGTCTTGGAGCTGGCTTCCTGGATATTTTTGTTTTACCTCAGTTGTCTCCACAATAAATTGATTGTACTCTTCAATTTGTCTCCGTCTCAGCTCCTGGGTCCCTCTGTTGAGAGCACACCCTGACAACTGTAGATAGAACGTCACGACAAAGCTACTTGAAAAAATCAAAGAGCTAAATTGAAGTTAATGCTGTTGTTACAAATAAAGACAATAATAAAGAGCCTCAATCTTATTGGTTTGCTGTGTCTCAGTCCAAAGAAAATTGCAAGTAACACGTGTTTAAAACATACAAGCTTACCCATTATGTTGGCGATGAACAAGTTAGCGGTAATGTATAGTGAGTGGGTAGGTTTTGCAATTACGCTGGACTTCCACTGGTTGTCTGTTTGCCTCCGGTGTAGTTTGGCTACTCCGGACAACTACAGTCGCAAGACTGAGGGTTTTCTATGGTAATTGCAGAATCACTAGTTTTCTGATTATGCTCATACAGTGACCTCTGAAATCTTCTGACCTGTTGCCTCCAGTCCTGGCTCCACTCCTTATGATTGTTTGTTAATGTAGTTATGTCAACACAGAGTATTTTACTCTGAAAATTGATCGGATGTTTTAATATTGCAACAGAGTCTGACTTCCTGTTTTGATCAATCTGCTATGTGCTGATTGATGCACCGTGCTTTGACATTCAACAGAGGACTTGTGTATCTGCTGCAGAGGGCCCTGATTGACGGAGCAGATACACAATGCAGCAGAGCCAGTGGAATCACACACATTGACAAGAGCAGAAACAGTGGACCTGGTGGAAGTTCCCTGTTAGTATCCCGACATATCATATGAGCAAGACCGACGTTTTTGCCACAGTGTCAACAGGCAGAGGTTAAAACGACAAAGCAGAATATAGTCTTTCACAGAGCCAGGTCCTAAAGCAAGATGGCCTTCTTCATGTTCTAGATTTAACTTTACAAAGACAACAACCCCCTCCTCCTCTTAACTCTGGTGGTAACATAGGTATATTTTACCCCATATAATATACCCGATAAAATATACTTCACAATAAAATATATCATAGTACAAAAATGCATTGCAAATTGAAGTACTCCTCTTGTATTTCCCAGGATAAAACATATCATAAAATGCAAAACAAATATCATAGTGGGACCCTATAAAAATGCAACAAAATTAGTGAAAAATTAGGGAATCATTAATGATAATTGATAACTATTGATTACTTTTTAAATAATAGAGCTGGGAATTTGTTATTTGGGCCAACCATTTCTGGGACATGTGAGCCTTATCCACACAAGGCACAGTCTCCCTGGATCACTGATAAATGTTGGAGAGATAAACAAAGAATTTACTCTCAATTACTAACGTCAGGTGAAAATCACCCGAACATGTGCCTGCTGAAAAAACAGGGATGGTAGAAGGGAAACAGGACACCCTTGGGTGCAATCAGAGAGCAGCATGAAGCTACCCAGGGACCCATGCAACTCAAACAGCAGCAACACAATGAAAATCACATAACCACATCACATGGGTGAAAATCACCCAATGTTCGTAAGCATGCACGCTCCTTCCATCAAATGCAGGATCTTAACGTCTTAAAGACTGAGCATGACAGTCTGCAAACATCACAGATCCTCTAAAAGACAAATATACGACAAAGCCACATGCACCATACACGACCTCTATCAACATACCTTTGGTGGAGACGGCGTTGTTTTAAAGGTACGCCACTATCCTCGCTCTTTTGAAGTTCTCTGGACTGTATTCACATCTGATTGTCAGCTCAGTGCAGACAAACAAACACCCAAACAGTCTTTGAAATGCTAAATAAAGTTGCTTTGTGAAATTTTGATACAGCACTGCAGTGCAGTCACACTAGTCCAGCGGTCACTGAGGGGTCAAAGGGCAACACAAACCGGTATGGCTGGTGATTGTGCAAAAAATACCTTGATTCATTTGTTATTCTTATGAGCACTTTAATCCTTTTAAACTCAGCTAAATTACTCCAGGCACGGCCTCACAGCTAGAAGGTTCCTGGTTCGAGTCCCCTGTCGGTCAGGTGCCTTTCTGTGTGGAGTTTGCATGTTCTCCCTGCGCATGCGTGGGTTCTCTCCAGGTACTCCGGCTTCCTCCCACAGTCCAAAAACATGCTCACCAGGTTGATTGGTCACTCTGAATAGCCTGTAGGTGTGAGTGTGTGCATGAATGGTTGTCTGTCTCTCTGTGTTAGCCCTGTGATAGGTTGGCGACCAGTCCAGGGTGTACCCTGCCTTCCGCCCGAAGCCGCCTGGGATAGGCTCCACCCCCCCTGTGACCCCTAACAGGATAAGCGGTCAAGATAATGAAGATAATGGATATTCAAGTGTTGTCTTAAGAATATTGGAAGGCACATTTCAACTTCAGGAATAAATGAAAAGATGCTTTCTCTTGTAATTACAGTGCATGATCGAGCTTATGTTGCCTCCTAACACACTTTTGTTGTATTTCTTCTCTCAGGATTGTCTGTCAGTGTCTCCCATATTCGTAAATCTTGGACTTCACGGTTCTTTTGCAACCTACATCTCAAATTTGATCAGATTTTATCCAATCAGCTGTCCGATCATTTCTTCAGATCATCCTTTGAACCAGAAAAGATTCTGTGATTACGTGACGATGAGCTCTGCAGCTCTGTTAGGTAACTGACTTTGCAGACAGCCTCTGAAATGTCACCATCCACTAACTTTCCCTCCATTGAGCAGCAAGAAACACGTCTCAGTGACTTGGGAAGCAAACGACAGGAAGGAGCAACTGAGAGCAGACCGTTTTTAAACCACATGAGCGGACGCTAACTCAACTTTATCAATCCTCTTCCTTCTTTCTTTAGCTCTCTCCTCCAACAGAAAACTGCAGAAAACTGGGCTCAAGGCCGAGCACATCACGACCGTTTCACAAAGTCTTCCACAACACCATGCTCCTCTTTCTTCTTCTTCTTGCCATCACATGAATTCAAAGGCTGTAAAATGTGTCTCCGATACATCAACAATGCTTTCATAGGGAGGCATGGTGGTTAAGATAAAGTCAAGACTGTGTCAAGGTCAAATAATGTGTTGTGGCATGATGAAGAAACATAATCTATTTAATTGCAGGCTTTGTGATGAATTAATCTTGTCTATCTGCAACGTGAGGTGCATTTCATTACGAGGAGACATACTGCATAACCCTGTTTCCAGATTTTATCACTAACTTACACATTTTAATTGTTCCCTGTTTTCACCTCATTAAGTGTTATTCCCCCAAGGAGTATACTTGCTTACTCCAGTGTGATCACCTTGCTACTGATGGGACACACACACACACCAACACACACACACATCTCTGTGCACAGCCTTGCTCCCCTTTTACTGTTTTCTTTTTCATTTTCCTCTTAACCACTTCAGGGTTAAGTGTCTTCCCCGGGGACACTATGGCATGTGGACTGCGGGACCTTCTGATTGAGATACGACCGACTCTAAATCACAGCCGCCCCACTAAGCGGAAACAATTGAAAGCATGTGACAACTTCAAACAAACGTAAATCAGCTACAGGAGCAGATGAACAATGAAAGGGAAAGGCTGCACATCAACGAATGCAGGCAGAGTTTGAACATGAGACGTGTGTGTGTGTTAGTACTTTACAGAGTAGAACCTGTGGTTAGACCTACCTCATGTCAGGTATGGGAGGAGAGGAGATCAACTTATTATTGCAGATGTGTGTCTAACATGAGTCTGGTCCTGCTGGAGGTTTCTAACAATAATAATAATAATAATAATAATACATTTTATTTTGGGCGCCTTTCAAATCACCCATGGTCATAAAAACAAACAAACAAACAAACAAATGGAAAGAGTCATAAATAGAAACTAAAAACTAGGGAAGTGCGGAGAGTCCAGTTAGAGCAGGGGTGTCAAACTCAAATACACAGAGGGCCAAAATAAAAAAATCGGTGCAAGTCAGGGGCCGGACTGGTTTAATGTTTATTGCAAAACTTATTGAAATGAACTTATTGCACATATTGAACACTGAACTAGCAAAGCTTAAGTTATTACTATAAACATTTAAAAAATTAAAAAATATGTTGCATTCATTTCTTATTGCTCAATCTGCAGCTTATCTAATGAATGAGCTTTACTAATTTCTTTTGAAAATATTTTTCCACAGGCCAACAACATTAGCAAAAAAAGTTCTGCAAAGAAAACCAAAAATACCCTGTGGTAGTGAGAAAAAGTGCAAAAAGGAAACATTAAAGCTCAGTCTGCTGCTCTGTGATGCACACTAGTCTAAGATACTCAGCATCTCATCTTGGATGTAAGTTCATCAATGTTTGGGGTCAGGCTCTGAGCTGAGGAAATCCTCAGGATTGAGTGAAGGTGTTCATCAGTAAGACGACTCCTGTGAGATGTTTTGTTTAACTTCTTCAAAGAGAACAGTTGTTCACACAGGTAGTTTGGCAGCACGGAGAATGGCTCAAGTTTTCTTGCAACATCTGCGTGTCCCACAGTTGCAGCTTGGTTTTAAAAGCCTTCGCTGCAGCGTACATGTCTCTGATCCTACGGCCCCGCCCCTGAAGCTGCAGGTTGAGCGCGTTGAGATGGCTCGTGATGTCACACAGAAACGCCACTTCACACAGAAACTTTGTATCACGGAGCTCTGTTGTGTCTTTCCCTTTGCTCTCCATGAACTGACAGATCTCCTCACGCAACTTGAAACACCTTTACAGAACTTTTCCTTGGCTCAGCCATCGCACCTCTGTGTGATGGGGCAAGTCACCATATTCTGAACCCAACTCCTCCAGAAAAGACTGGAACTGACGCTGATTTAAAACTATGGCTCTTATGAAGTTAACTGCTCGTGTTATGGTGCTCATCACATGGTCCATTTTCAAGGCTTTGCCACACAGCAATTCCTGATGTATGATGCAGTGATAAACTGTCTGCTCACCTGCGCTGTTTTCCTCCCACATCTTCTCCCGGATCCTGCCCACTAATCCACTCTTTTGCCCGCACTTTGCGGACGCTCATCCGTCGTCAGTCCCACACGCTTAACCAAAGGCAGCCTCGTTTCATTTACACATCTGGATACCTCTTCAAAGAGATCTTTCCTCGTAGTTGTGCCATGCATTGATCTTAATCCCAAATTTTCCTCTGTTGCGCACATGCATATTCTGCCTCCCACCTGTCTTGAACCCCCCTGTTTTCAAAGTCCACCTTTCGTTTAGCCATTTTTGGGTGAGAGGGATAGCTGAAAGTTGACTGCAGGTGACTAGCTTCATAAGGCTGATGATGAGCGGAGTCGGGTAACGGCTCTCGCGTGCGGGCCCTCGATTGACATGCAGTGCATTGTGGGACTTGTAGTTTTAGTGGTGCGTGCAAAATACCGTCGGGCCAGCTCTATAAATAATATGATATTATCTCGCGGGCCAAAGGTAATGCCACCGCGGGCCGGACTTGGCCCGCGGGCCTTGAGTTTGACACATATGAGTTAGAGGGAATAAGCCAGTTTGAAAAGGTGAGTTTTGAGTTGGGATTTGAATGATGTTGTGGAGTCCGACTGTCTTATATGTGGGGGGAGGGAGTTCCAGAGTCTGGGTGCCTGTTAAAGGAAGTTTGTCCTTGCCACTGTAACTTGCTAAATGCTGCAAAGTGCTCTGCTCATGGTGGATTAAGATGAGATCAGACTGAGTCCTGTCTGGAAGATGGGACTGGATCTGATCCTGTCTTGATGTTGGGTCTTTGTTAATACTAGGGATGGGCAATGATTTTCAAATATTCGTATATTTGTGAGTTACTTTGAATATTTTCCCATTTTAAAAGTACATTTTTCATCATTTTTACCGGTGCCTGGTTGTAATAGAGTATTCCCTGCAGACGGTGGCTACAGAGCGTCTTAAAGCTGTTTACTAACCACATTAGCAAACAGAAGAAGAAGAATGCTGCATTAAATAGCAAAAGAAGAAGAAAACATTAGCGACAGTCGAAGGGATTTTCTGAATCTGAGCATGGCTACTAGCAGTACCTCGTCCTGCTGCTGGTTAACGAGACTGACCCACACACGGGCTGTTAATGGGACAGGTGTGTGTGTGTATGTGGTTGTGTGTGTGGGGGGGGATTATCAATAATCGTTGAATAGATGCCAATGATTATCGAATAGTATTTTGGCTTTAAATGCCCATCCCTAGTTAATAAGAGAACATAGAGTACGGTCTAGACCTGCTCTGTTTGGAAAGAGTCTGAGGAGAACGTTTGTTGGGATTTGCTGCTATACAAATAAAGATTGATTGATTGATTGCTGCATTCATTTGACAGCCCTACAAATACGCTATCCATGCAAACCGATATCTAGTTCTGACCTCCACGCCTTTAACTTCAAATAACTGAATAGAAAGCCCCTGTGAGGAGATTCATACCTGCTTATAAAACCGACTTCTCTGAGATGAGATACAGATATAAAAGAGACCATGAGGGACATGACTGACATTATCTATGTGGTCATTTTGCATGCCTGTTAATGCAACCAGGAAGAAGGTGCCAGACAAAGTAATTCACAGCCTTTGTTTATGTTTTGCACTGAATAGATTCACAGTGAGTGATATTCCTGATTGTTAAGATGTTTTGTCTTGAAAATGCAACGTCTGCAAACAGGATGAGATCTGCAAGAAGATTAGACGAACCACTTTGACTCTCCAAGATCAACACAAGCCTTGAGCTCCTCATAGAAGCTCTAACGTGAAATTGTTATAGAAGAATACAATGCATCAGAGACTGAATGTTATATCCTGCATAAAACATCACTTTAATAGATGTCTAAACCTTTTCAACTCCAGGGATCAGTCGGGTCTACATGCAGTATTTAAAAGCCATCCATACAGCGGACATGTTTTCAGGTCTTTTTCTGATAAATGTGTGCGCCTTATTCTTCCAGCTAGATTTGATCTCATTGTTTTATGTTTCATACTAAGTCAGAATAATAACAGTGTACTAATAACACAAACTGTATCATGTTTTATTCATCTCCTAGTTCACTTTAATCTTTCTCTCCATCTCTATCATCCCTCTGTCTCCTCGTTCCTCACACGTCTCGGTGTTCCACTCATCATATATGGCCGATGAAATATCTTCTGCTCTTTCATGCTCTGTGCTGGCTGCCTGCCCTCGGGCATATTTAGCTGCCCCCCCCCCCCCCCCCCCCCCCCCCCTGCTCTCTTATATTCTGGAGTTGCTTATTGAAACATAAGGCATGATGTGGGAAGGCTTTGCCAGAGGTTTACGGGGGTCAAATCCTCCCTCATTTGCATATATACTATCACAGCTTAGCTCCTTCAACCCCGAGGCGGTGTGGGATATGAGATGTAGGGGTGCTGTAACCCCAGGATGACATGCCTAGAAAGTGGAGGTTGAAATGAGAGGAATAATCTAACAGAGGCTTGCATAAATTATAGATAAATAAATGTACTCGCACTGACTGTTGTTTCTATTTCTGTGAGTCGTCAGAGCCGTGTAAAGTGAGCACTTTTCCAGATCAAAACAAAGACCCATTTAGAGTTTCCTGCACCAGATATTACTGCTTCACCAGCTTTTCTTCTCTCCTGTCAGTCAACTCCAGTGTTTTTATTTGGCATCTTAAAAGCACAAACCCACTGTGTTTTGAAGTGCTCTCCAAAAAGCTGCCAGCAAAGCAGGAAGCAAAGAGGCCCAGCGTGGACGTCAACAGCAATAATAAAAGCTAATAAAAATGAGAACATACTTAAATTTCAAAGCAAGACCAGCAGAGCATAAAAAAACATGTCAGAAGCACATGAAGGCTGATGAATAGGAACAGATTGGGAGAGGAGTTTCTGTGTTTGGACTGGTTCAGAGTTTAACAGAGGGCTGCAGAGTGTGCACTGGTTATATGAAGCAGTGGGGCAAAAATCACAAACTTTGAGGCTCAAGCTCTCTGACAGTTTGAGCAGTGGAAGCACATTTTTGATCTCTATTTACTTAATCCAAAATATAAAGTAGATTCTGTACTCCGAGGTCAGGATTTAAGTGCTTTTGTACACCAAGTTGTATTGATCTATCAAGTATCAGAAGGAGAAACATTCTGTGTGGAGAGCAAAAGGTTGAACGCAATACAGCTGTAATGACATCTGATACAGACATCTGTAAGTGCAGCAAGCTTTTCAGTCAAGACCATAGACTGTATAAATAATGGACGGAGTATCCGTGATGTCACCCATTTGTTTCTGAAGCGCTGTTTTGAAGCCAATCGTTGGTGGCAGCCATACTGCTGCTGTCGAGCGATTGTGAGGTAAAGAGGCGGGCTTTGAGTCGCCTAGCCAACAGCTACAATGTGCCAGCCTGTCAATCAAGTCAGCTGAGCCTCTCATTGGAAGACTCGTAGTCTCAATATCTTTGAAATTGCAGTGTTAGAAAAAAATTCACCCCTGTACAGTGTGTGCCGATCAAGAAATGAGCCATCCAGACTACACTCGTCTTTTGAACCAGACTGTAAACATGTTTATTTCTGCTGTAAAGATCAGCTTTTTCCCATTCATGTGCATGTGGTTTCCGGTACTTTCGGGGCCAGCCTCAAGTAGATACTCCATGAAATGCAGTTTTTAACACTTCTGCATTGGACTCATATTTTTAGACTGGAGGTTGCTGCTTGGTCAAGACAAAACATTTCAATTTGAGCAACAAATCTGCCTGACACTGTCAGTAAAGTCAGTCTGCATTTAGATTTCATCCAACAAATACAGATTTTAAAAGATGAACTAACGAAGCCTCCATTTTTCTTCTTCTCAAATCTGCATCAGGGATTATTTTAAGCACACTTAATATCTGTTATTGCAAATAATAAAAATAGAAATGCCAGTTTCTTTTTCAGGGTTCATACAGCTGAGGTAAACCATAGACTGTATAAATACGGACATGGTATCCATGACGTCACTCATCTGTTTCTGAAGCGCTGTTTTGAAGCCAATCGTTGGCGGCAGCCATACTGCTGCTGTCGAGCGATTGTGAGGTAAAGAGGCGGGCTTTGAGCCTCCTAGCCAACAGCTACAGTGTTCCCGCCTGTCAATCAAGTCAGCTGTGCCTCTCATTGGAAGACTCATAATCTCAATATCTTCTAGCTATCCAGACTACACTCGTCTTTTGTACCAGACTGTAAGCATGTTTATTTCTGTTGTAAAGATCGTCTTATTTGAATTGGTGTGTATGTGGTTTTAGGTACTTCCGGAGCCAGCCTCAAGTGGATCCTCAAAGAACTGCAGTTTTTAGCACTTCTGCGTTGCACTCATATTTTTAGACCGGAGGTTGCTGCTTGAGGTAAACCCGAGTGAAGCCTCTGTGAAGCTGACCGTTTACAGTGAAACTGAGACTCAGCAGAGAGTGTTTGTTTTAAAACTAGATGGCGTAGCTGACAAAATTGCATTGCTAGCTAAAAGTCTGGCTTACTCGTGTATCCCTGTTGCATCCAGAGCAATCATCCACTCCTGAGCCGTTGTACAATGTAAAAACAAAAGCAACTTTATTCTGGTGTTCCTTTAGTGCAGGGGTGTCAAACATGCGGCCCGCGGGCCAAAACCGGCCCGCCAAAGGTTCAAATCCGGCCCGCGGAACCACTTTGCAAAGTGAAGAAATTACAGAGAACACATTAACTGGAAGTTTTCAATGAAAGTAACTACTATTTCAGATTTGTCCTCTGGGGGGTCACATAAAATTATAGGAGTAAACCTGAACCTGAACAATGCTTTTTTTTCTTAAAGTGAGAAGATAGATTACTTGCTATTTGCAAAATTCAGTTGAGATCAGGCGGCAACCTCTGGTCTATAAAATATGAGTCCAATGTGGAAGTGCTAAAAACTGCAGTTCATTGAGGATCTGCTTGAGGCTGGCTCAAGACGATCTTTACAGTACAAATAAACATGTTTACAGCCTGGTACAAAAGACCAGTGTAGTCTGGATAGCTCATTTCTCTATCGGCTCACACTGTAGGGGTTGAGTTTTTTTCTAATGCAGCAATTTGGAAGATATTGAGATTATGAGTCTTCCAATGAGAGGCACAGCTGACTTGACTGACAGGTGGGAACACTGGAGTTGTTGGCTAGTCAGCCAGCCTCTTTACATCACAATAGCAGTCGAGCAGCATATTTTATACAGTCTATGGTGCTGACTGAGTGAACCAGAAGCTGAAAAGTGTTTGTTTTTTTCAGAGTGTTAAAATAAATGACTTGCTGTTTGCATAATCCGATTGAGATTCATAAAGATTTTTTTGGGCACTATAAGATGACCCACTAACTACTAACACTAGCACTACACCGCTGCATACAACACTCTCCAGCAAGCAAACTGTTCATGCTGGAACTGAGGAGTCCAAAATAGTCAACTTTACCTTCTTCATTATTATAATCCATCTGTTCTTTTGCAGTAAACATTAAATTCGATGTCAGGTGAATGGATAACTTGTGTGTTTGGTGTGTTCGCAGCAGGTCTCAGTGCTTAAAGAGCAAGAGCCCACTGTGAGACTCATCATGGCAAAAAAGACCATACAAACATATTATGTTGTGATTTTGCTGGTCCGGCCCACTTCAGATCAATTTGGGCTGTGTGTGGCCCCTGAACTGAAATGAGTTTGACACCCCTGCTTTAGTGTCACAAAAACAAAAATGTAACAGATGATGCTTGATTGCATTCTAATAAACAATATTCCAGACAGATACGGGGCAGAACCGTGCGACTCCAACCCAGGCTAGCTTCCACTGACTCCTCCCACTGTCTGTGCCACACACAATCCTATATTAAAGACAGAATGTCTTTGTCAAATGTCAACCAAATCCAATCATAATTTTTACATTCTTTACCACTATAATTTTCAACTATACTAATTCTGAATAAATCTAGTCATTAATAACCTGTAACATTACTTTGCCTCATACAGATGGCTTTTGATCTGAACGTGCTCACCTAGCACTTGCTGATTGGACAACAAACACAGCAGCACACAGAAAAGGGATGCCTTTTCTTGACTTCCAGATACACCTGGATGCACTTCAAGTTTGTCTCAGGGGCTCAAATCACTGTCAGACAAACGCTGAAGGGTTTAAGACTGTTAGGAAAAATCTCAGTTTGTAGTGCAAGTTCTCTTTTGACATTTTGCCAACTAAAATACTGCATGAGTGTTCTTATTTATAAACCATTAGGAGGTAAAATATCAAAGAAGTTATTTTAAAAAATTGTTTTGAAAGCAGATCTGTGGGAATATTTAAACAAACACAAAGAAGCATGAAAATGTGATACTTTTCAAGTTAGCAGGTATACAGTTATATGAAAAAGTTTGGGCACACCTGACAATTTCCATTATTTTCATTTATAAATCATTGGGTGTTTTTATCAGCAACTTCATTTTGATATATCAAATAACTGATGGACACAGTAATATTTCAGTAGTGAAATTTAGTTTTTTGGATTAACGATAAATGTGCAATATGCATCAAAGCAAAATTAGACAAGTGCATACATTTGGGCACTCCAACGGAAAAATCACATCAATATTTAGTAGAGCTTCCTTTTGCAAAAATAACAGCCACTAGACGCTTCCTAAGGCCTGTAATGAGGATTCGGGATGAAGGTATTTTGGACAATTCTTCAGTTATAAAACATCTCCAGTTTAGTTAGGCTTGATGGTTTCCGAGCATGGACAGCCCACTTCAAATCATCCCACAGATTTCTAATGATATTCAAGTCTGGGGACTGGGATGGCCATTCTAGAACATTGTTCTTGTTCCTCTGCATGAATGCCTGAGACATTTTTGAGCAGTGGCAAGGCGCCGGGGGTGGATGAGATTCGCCCTGAGATGCTGAAGGCTCTGGACATTGTTGGGCTGTCTTGGCTGACACGCCTCTTCAGTGTCGGGTGGAGGTCTGGGATGGTGCCTGTGGAGTGGCAGACCGGTGTGGTGGTTCCCATTTTCAAAAAGGGGGACCGGAGAGTGTGCTCCAATTATAGGGGTATCACACTTCTCAGCCTCCCGGGAAAAGTGTACTCCAGGGTGCTGGAAAGGAGGCTCCGACCGGAGGTCGAACCTCGGATACAGGAGGAACAATGTGGTTTTCGTCCTGGCCGCGGGACAGTGGACCAGCTCTTTACCCTTGCGAGGCTCCTGGAGGGGGCATGGGAGTTTGCCCATCCAGTCTACATGTGTTTTGTGGACTGGGAGAAAGCCTACGATCGTGTACCACGGGGGCTCTTGTGGGGGGTACTGCGGGAGTATGGGGTTCGGGGGCCGCTACTGCGACCAAAGTGAGAGTTGTGTCTGCATACTTGGCACAAAGTCGGACGCGTTCTCGGTGCGTGTTGGACTCCGCCAGGGTTGCCCTTTGTCACCAATCCTGTTTGTAATCTTTATGGACAGGATCTCAAGGCGCAGCCGGGGGGAGGAGGGTCTCCAGTTCGGGGAGCTTGGAATCTCATCTCTGCTTTTTGCAGACGATGTGGTTCTGTTGGCTTCCTCGAGCGGGGACCTCCAGCGGGCATTGGGGCGGTTTGCAGCTGAGTGCGAAGCGGCCGGGATGAGAGTTAGCACCTCCAAGTCTGAGGCCATGGTTCTCTGCCGGAAAACGGTGGATTGCTCTCTCTCGGTGGGGAGTGAGACTTTGCTCCAAGTGGGGGAGTTTAAGTATCTCGGGGTCTTGTTCCCGAGTGGGGGTAAAATGGAGCGTGAGATCCACAGGCGGATTGGTGCGGCGTCAGCAGTGATGCGGACGTTGTATCGGACCATTGTAGTGAAGAGGGAGCTGAGCCGGAAGGTAAAGCTTTCGATTTACCAGTCAGTCTACGTTCCAACCCTCACCTATGGTCATGAGCTGTGGGTCATGACCGAAAGGATAGGATCGCGGATACAAGCGGCTGAAATGAGTTTCCTGCGAAGGGTGTCTGGGCTCGGCCTTAGAGAGAGGGTCAGGAACTCGGACATCCGGAGGGAGCTCGGAGTAGAGCCGCTGCTCCTCCGCGTCGAAAGGAGTCAGCTGAGGTGGTTCGGGCATCTGATAAGGATGCCTCCCGGACGCCTCCCTTTAGAGGTGTTCCGGGCACGTCCAACTGGGAGAAGGCCCCGGGGTAGACCCAGAACGCGGTGGAGGGATTATATCTCCCGCCTGGTCTGGGAACGCCTCGGGATTCCCCAGGAGGAGCTGGAAAGTGTCGCCGGGGAGAGGGATGTCTGGGTCAATTTGCTTGGACTGCTACCCCCGCGACCCGACCCCGGATAAGCGGAAGAAAATGGATGGATGGATGGATGGATGGATTTTGGGTTGTTATCTTATTGAAATATCCAGCCCCGGCGTATCTTCAACTATCTTCAACAGATTCTTGAACATTATTCTTATAAATTTGCTGATATTAAGTGGAATCCATGCAACCCTCAACTTTAACAAGATTCCCAGTACCAGCACAAGCCACACAGCCCCACAGCATGGTGGAACCTCCACCAAATTTGACTGTGGGTAGCAAGTGTTTTTCTTGGAATGCTGTGTTCTTTCGCCACCATCCATAACGGCGCTTGTGCCCAAATAACTCAATCTTTGTTTCATCCATCCACAGCACCTTATTCCAAAATGAAGCTAGCTTGTCCAAATGTGCTTTTGCATACCTCAAGCGACTCTGTTTCTGTCCGTGTGCTCAGAAAAGGCTTCTTATGCATCACTCTCCCGTACAGCTTTTCCTTGTGCAAAGTGCACTGAATTGTTGAACGATGGACTTTGACACCATCTGCTGCAAGATGATCTTGTAGGTCCTTGGAGGTGGTCTGTGGGTTGTTTTTGACCATATTCACCATCCTTCGCCTTTGCCTCTCAAATATTTCTCTTGGCCGGCCACATCTGGCCTTAACAAGAACTGTGCCTGTAGCCTTCCATTTCCTCACTATGTTCCTCACAATGGAAACTAACAGCTGAAATCTCTGAGATAGCTTTTTGTAGCCTTGCCCTAAACCGTAATGCTCAACAATCTTTGTTTTCAGGTTATTTGAGAGTTGTTTTCAGGTTCCCATGTCGCCACTCTTCAGAAGAGAGTCAAAGAGAAGAACAACTTGAATTTGCCCCCCTTAAATACCTTTTCTCATGATTGGATGCACCTGTCTATGAAGTTCAATGCTAAATGAGCTCATGAAACCAATTTTGTGTTTGAATAAATCAGTGTTAAGTAGTTACAGGTATTCAAATCAATAAAATGACAAGGGTGCCCAAAGTTTTGCACAGTCTATTTTTGACATCTGATTTATTTTCATACAATTTAATATTGCTGCACTTAAAGTTTTTGTCTGGAAAACACCCCAGTACTCAGCTTTGATTAGACAATGAATGACATGCCACTTTGATCATTTTCTGTGAAGACAGAGTAAATTATAAAGCAGGCTCAGAGGGGTGCCCAAACTTTTTCATACGACTGTATCAGTGCAACTACAGCAAACACACACACACACCTCTTTGTGTATGAGCACAAACACACAGCCTCACACACACTATTTCCAGTAAAGCCTCTGTCGATTTTATCATCTCTCCCATGTTGTGCTACATTACAACAAACCCTTTCAACCATCCAACAGCTGTCTCGTATAAAGTCCAACGTAAACAGTTACCCATATAACACCATGACATTTTAATTACACACACACGCGCGCACACACACTCACACACATCTCTTACCGGAGTGAAGTTCATGACTTTAAGGATCCAGATGGTCAGTGCCAGGTTGACGATCATGGTGACGAGGAGGAGGAGGATGAAGAAGTACAAGCATCTCTTCCTCCAGCCGTAGATTCCCACCGCAGGGTAAACCTGGGCGCCGCACACCGACGCCGCCCGCTGGTGGAGCGGGTTGGGCTGCGCTGCAAGGATGTACTGCTCCTGAGTCATCTGAAGGGACACAAATAGAGAGGACACGTCAGAATCATTCATTCTCATGAGATTTTAGATGAGATTCTGAGACATTCATCGCTTCGGCAATGTGTGCCAAATTGAGGGAATAACTTTCCCTAAAAAGTGAGCTTGATTAAATCAGAACACAGAAGCTAGAGTCAGGAAAAAGTGTCCCCATAAGTCAAAATAAGTGACTTCAGTAGTTTCATTTATTCAACATTTCTCACTTCTTTATTCCTTGGGTGACAATTTTTCATTTTGGAGTGAAAATCTGGAACTTTTCAGCTCGGCACAGGAGCTCGACAAACTCAGTACAAAAGAGTTTAAGGAGATAAAGAAATAAAGGAGGAAGAGAAAGGCATTTTTTATTCTTCCATTATTCCATCCGTGCAATGCAGTGATAAGATAAGGCAGATAGGGGAAAGGATGGACTCTCAAGGTTTGGTCATGGCGGCGGGAAGGGTGGAAACCATATTAAGCAAGCGGGAAGAGAAAGAAAAACACAACAGCAGAGAAAAAGGAGGGGAGAAGCCAGAGCAGGCTGGAGAGGAAAGAAAATAAGACCACAGCACGATGAAATAAGATAGAGAGGGAGCTGCCGTGAAGTGGGGAGATAGAACGGCATTGAGTCGTGAGAGATAGAAAGGATGAAGAGAGAAAGAGAGAGTGAAAAAGAGAGAAAGAGGGGGGCAGATAAGACGGCAGAGTCCATTAGTTGTAGTGCAGCAGGAGGAGTCATTGGTGGCAGGAGATATGGACACTGGCTGCAAGGCACCGCTATCTCTGTCCATCTTCCAGTCATTACCTTCCTCTCTCTACCTCAACTTTTCTCTCTCTCTCTCTCTCCTTAATTCACTTCCTATCGCACTTCTGCACCTCTCTTTCTCTCCCTTTATCAGTCTCTCCCTCACACACACACACACACACATTATGTCTTTATTTGCTGAGGCTGCATGACCTTAACACCTCACTGACTTGGTTTTTCTTCCCCGCCTGCAATGCTTTCTCTCCATAACGTCTCACATGATGATACCAACAAAGGTTGATGGCAAACAAAAACGCTGACTTTTGCTGCGCTGGCAGAAAAGGAGAATCTGGAAATGCAGACTTGGCCTGTTCGAGTTTAGTTCTCAGCAGACATCTTTGAAGCAGGTTGCAAACTCTAATCTGTGTCGTCATGAGTCAGAGAAAGGTGAGGTATTGTTCCAGGTACTTTGAGATAATGCATATGAAACTTTGAAGTATGAAACTGTAGTCATATTTAACTGTGATCCCCACTCCCAGCCTCTTGGTGGGACTTTAATCACACATTGTCCTCTTGTGTATTCTCTACCTTCGATGATATTTACAGCTTTCAGCAAATAAATGTCAAAGGCAAACTGAGGCGACATATTCAATCTTTCCATTTTAGAAAAATACTACAGAAACCAGCTGATGATCGCTCTCCAACAGCACCTCTCTGACAGCTATAATAGTGATTATTTCAACACCTGAGAAGCAGTTTTCCACCTTAAACAACAGAGGCCGTGTGCAGTCAACACATCAAATCCATGTGGAAAAGGCAAACAAAGGCTGACACAGGCTCCATACCATGTGATCATGGTCTGAGCATCAAATTAAAAAGAAATGAAAGGACTTCCCCATGATCTGCGTCCGGTCCATCAACACACACCGTTTGCGTTTTCAGAATGCAGGACCGCCGGACAGCTGGAGTCATGTGACCAAGGTTTTCCCACGGTAATCACTGAATCAAGGATTCTCCTCCTCCTCCTCTCCTTAGAAATAGACTTTAAAATCCTGCTGATGGTTTATAAAGCACTGAATGGTTTAGGCCCAAAATACATTGCTGATCTGCTGCTACTTTATGAACCACCTCGACCTCTGAGGTCATCAAGTGCTGGTCTGCTTTCAGTCCCAAGAGTCAGAAGGAAACATGGTGAAGCAGCGTTTAGTCATTATGCACCACATATCTGGAACACACTCCCTGAAAGCTGCAGGTCTGCTCCAACTCTCACCTCTTTTAAATCAAAGACTAAGACTTTTTTATTTGCCACTGCCTTCCTATCTTAGATTATTTTAACTCACTTTAAATTAAAATTTTAATGTAATTTTTAATATATTTCTAATTTTCCTTTTCTTTTCTGTTTTATTATATTTGTCATTTTAATTATGTTCTTTTATGCTTGTCTGAATGTCTCCAATGCTTTTAATGTTTTAATGTAAAGCACATTGAGTTGCCCTCGTGTATGAAATGCGCTATACAAATAAAGCTGCATTGCCTTGCATTGCATTGCCTTGCATTGCCTTGCATTGCCTTGCATTGCCTTGCATTGCCTTGCATTGCCTTGCATTGCCTTGCATTGCCTTGCATTGCCTTGCATTGCCTTGCATTGCCTTGCCTCAGTCCACATCCATGTTGTCTCTCTGGTCCTCTGAAAACCTATGACCTGTTGACTCCAGGCCTGGCCCCTCTCATCAGGTGCGTTTTCAGACTTATGTTTTCTCACACTTGTTGGTTAAAGCACAAAAAAAGACTACATTTGAATGATCAGACTTGTTGCTGATCGTCTGCTTTGCTTTTGTAGATCATAAAGAGGCGCTAGTATTAACTTCAGTCTGTCTCATAATCAGCCAATAACCTCCAGGAGCCATTATCAGAGACATAACATATTCATTAAAATCTAAGCAGAGCAGTACGTTAGAAATAAATATTTAAAAAGAAGACAGCAGCGCTTAATTACAACCTTAAAGGAGGTGATTAAATGACTTGATAAATAAATGTTTATCACATCTGCTGTTTTGGCTGAAACATCATTTCGTATTTGATCTGAAAGCCGTCCAACTGATTCATATCCAGGATGACGCCGGCTGTGAGACACGCTAATGCCAAGTGTAAAGGGCTTAATGTTTGTGGAGTGTGCGGTTGGTTAATCTGCCTCTGGTTTTGAGGTGCATCTGTTCAATCTGTGCAGATCCACTGCATATGAATCAATAACAGGGTATCGCTGCAGAATCGAGCATCACAATGGGCTGGTGAACATTTTACCTCAGTATTCAGCGTCCGTGCCGAATCAATAGAACGTGTGTGTGTGTGTGTACCTTTTCTGTGAAATGCTATGTTTGCTGTGTGTGTGTGTGTGTGTGCTGGCTGAAGCTCTGGAATGCTAACCTTTCTTCTTTTTTTCATGCAATGTGAATCAATAGGTGCACACACACGTTATATGACCGGTTGTGCGCGCACCTGTTTCTCAAGGCCGAGAATATGAATCAGCCAATTATCCAGCAAAACCAGCGGACAACAAACCTTCTGTCTTTTGTTTCCAATCCACAAGTGTCTTTTAATAACATCTTTGTTATCTTTTTCTGAAAGTGTGTGATCATCTCTCTGCTTCTTTTAAGTTCCCTACCCCATGAGCGCTCGCACTCATGCTCCATCCCTCGTTCTCGTCCCTCGTCTTGTGTGTGTGTGTGTGTTTGTGGTGTGTCTCATTTCACTCCCAACCATGCGTGGTTATCAATCCAACTCAAAGTCTGAGGGGGAAATATTATTTCCTCCTCCCCCACAGTTCCACAGCTTCAAGAGTCGTATTTGTCATACTTCTTCATGCAGTTTTTTGCCACAGAAAATGCCTCCCTCCCATCAATTTTCCATCCATCATTAGATCCTAATTCTTTCTTTGTTCTCCCTCGCTTCCTTCTCTTTCCCTTCGTCATTTTTCCTCCCAGCTTGTTTGCCATTAGGATTCCCTCCACCTCCAGTCACTGTTCTTCCTCTCACACACATCCAAAGCCTTTTTCTCTCCTCACGTAACTCCCCCCCTCCTCACCTTTTACAAATCCTTCATTTTCTCTTATCTTGTATCTACGTCTTACCTTCATGCTTCCCTTAATTTCCAAATTCCTTCTATGCCCGCCTTCTTCAGACACTTAATTTCTCTCTCCTCTCCTCTCCTCTCTCTGTTCTTGTCTAATCCATTTAGTTCTCCCTCCCTCCCTCTCTCCCTCCTTCCCTCCCTCTTCAAATGCATTTCTTAGATTGAACTGACAACAGAGTCATCAATCAGTCCCATGGTTCACCAAAGCCTGGCGGCCCCACATGGCATGACCTAACTTTATTAACATCATAATGCCTTGACAGCCATAAAAACAAGAGCTTATAGAGCTACAGCACCATGGTAACCAATAAAGCTTATTGTCACCTGTGATCTATGAGAGAGAAAGAAGAAAACAAACATATATTACAGTTCTTTTATAAGTTATTGGCGGATTCAAAGCACAGCACTTCAGCAGTAAATGTTCAAAAAAGCCACAAATGAAACACTCCGCTCTTGAGTTTGAGTACCAGGCAGCGAGACGATGAGAGGATATGAGAAAGAGCAGGGAGAATAAGAAAGGAGACAAATGAAAGGAAATAAGCAAAGAGATCGTGATCTATACAAGTGACTGTTCCCGGCAGCCCCCCCCCCCCACGAAAAGTAAAGCATTTCTTTAAGGGCTTATGAGCTAATAACAGGAAATGAAAGCATAGGAGAGATTGCTGGAAATTGTCTTTCATCTTTCAAGGAGCTCACATAAAGGAAGACTCTCTAAATTCATTATGGAAAAAAGGCAAGTGCACATTTTGCCCTCTGAAGAGATGTCACTGAGGTTCTTTGCAGCTGATAACAGATCAGGGTTTGGTTCGTGCTGGAGGCAAAGTGACTCAGTATGTCACTTCTCTGCTGGAAAATATAAAGCAGTCAGATTAACTTTAAAATTGTGTTACATTTCAACCTTTTTCAGATTTCATTTTGATGCAAAATGAAGCTTCTGAGCACGGCAAACATAAACCTTCAGATGTCATTTTATCTTTATATTAGATATGGAATCAAAAGTGCTATCACACAATTCATTTAAATCACGATGAAACTCAAAATCTAATCATGTCTGATTGCATTTTTAACTGAATGTTCAAAATTCCATAATTTTGCATTTTAAAACTGTTTTTTTATTCCTTTAACCTAAAGGACTTCCTTCATGCAATTAAATCCACTTTCAAATATTGGTTTATTATTCAAATAAATGCTGAACTGCTACAGCTAAGTGTCCCCGAAGGAAGAAAAGCTGCTATCTACACCCGGAGTAAACCTGGGAAAACAACAACCAATCAGCCTTTTTTGGGTGCCAAAATTTCAAACCATTCAAATCCCGTCCTGCCGTTCTGCCCGCCTCCTGCGCGTACATTTCCCAGACGTGCACTCTGAGTCCCCGTCTCCTGCCTCTGCTTCCCCTGACTCTACTGACTGCCCCTCTCGCTCAACCTTGGGCCTGTCCCCTCTGACCAGATGAGGTGCTTTGCTCAGGACTGCAGTCCGGATCAGAGTCTAAAAAGCTCTCACCACGGGGGCTCTGACAATTCCATAATTTTGCATTTTAAAACAGTTTTTTTATTCCTTTAACCTAAAGGACTTCCTTCATGCAATTAAATCCACTTTCAAATATTGGTTTATTATTCAAATAAATGCTGAACTGCTACAGCTAAGCATGAGTTAGACGAGACAGCTTCAGAGTGCTTATTTGAAAGGATACCAATCTGCAGCTGCATACACAAAATGTCCAATCAGTGCCAGTGTGGTGTGCTGCTCACGTACTTCCAGTGATTCCTGGTTAATGCCAAGCAGCAACCTCCGGCCACGAGAATTAAAGCCAATGCAGAAGTGCTAAAAACTGCAGTTCATCAAGAATCCACTTGAGGCTGGCTCTGGAAGTACCAGAAACCACATACACACCAATTCAAAAAAGCCGATCTTTGCAGCAGAAATAAACATGTTTACAGCCTGGTACAAAAGACGAGTGTAGTCTGGATAGATCATTTCTCGATCGGCACACACTGTACGGGGGGTGAATTTTTTTCTAACGCTGCAATTTCAAAGATATTGAGATTAGGAGTCTTCCAATGAGAGGCACAGCTGACTTGATTGGCAGGTTGGAACACTGTAGCTGTTGGCTAGGAGGCTCAAAGTCCACCTCTTTACGCCACAATCGCTCGACAGCAGTTATGTTGAGTTCAGCATTTCCAATATGGCTGCCGCCACCAATTGGCCTCGAAACAGTGCTTCAGAAACAGATGGGTGACGTCATAGATTATTTAGACAGTCTATGGTTAATGCAACAGCTTTTGAACCTTTCAGGAGTTCCACTTTGGTGTCTTCTATAAAAGTTTGAACCACAGGTCACACACTCTATATTAGTGCTCTGCGGGCTTCTGTGATGCTACACCTGTATGCTTAGCTCATGGCAGTAGCTCAAACCTGAAGCTCAGACTCCAACTTGAATTGCATTAGACGTAAAGTAAATTGTACATTGTACTTCTGCAGGTTTTTCTTAAAGCTGGGGTTGGTAATCAGATTTAGATCCACTTTTTGTTATACTGGTTAAAATGATCTTTATGTCCTGATGGCAATCAATACATAATGTGTTCTTAACAAAAGAGTGAAGAAAAGCTGCTATCTACAGCCGGAGTAAACCTGGGAAAACACCAACCAATCAGCCTTTTTTGGGTGCCAAAATTTTAAACCATTCAAATCCCGTCCTGCCGTTCTGCCCGCCTCCTTCGCGTACATTTCCCAGGCGTGCACTCTGAGTCCCCGTCTCCTGCCTCTGCTTCCCCTGAATCTACTGACTGCCCCTCTCGCTCGACCTCAGGCCTGTCCCCTCTGACCCGATGAGGTGCTTTGCTCAGGACTGTAGTCCGGATCAGAGTCTAAAAAGCTCTCACCACGGGGGCTCTGACAAGCAGAAGAATTAATGACATTTACTAAGTCCTACAGAAATGTAGATGTACTGTAGCGTCCGTCCGGACGCTGCAGCGATGACGAGCCGATTCGTGAACATGTTGATCTTTAATAACCGGTCACTGTCGGCCGTGATCACGCCAACCAACAAAGCAACAATCAATGTTTGAATGAATGAAGAACTTCTCCTCTTGTCTCTCCTCTCTCCCGCTCACACACTCTTCACCTCTCCTGATGCCTTCACTGACCGTCAACACTGTAGGAATTAAGAACATCTACACTGAACACGTTTAACAAACAGTAGATCTGTTACAGTATTATATATGTGTTATAACTTTTCTCCTGATATCGTGTCACTGGTACAACTGGATAATGCTAGCATGACAGTTGTGAGTGCTAACAGCAGCCATGTTTGTTTGTGTTTTTAACTTTCACTATGAGAATGTTTTGGTGAGGACCGGTTTTGAATCAGTCACCATCATATGGTCGCAAGTCAGCGGCGCTCGTGCATGTGAGCGCGGGGGGGGGGGGCGTCGTTTTGGAGGAGCTCCGAGGGAGGAGGGGAGGGGTTAGACGGGGTCCTGAGGAAATGCTCCATTCAAATTCATGCTAGTTTTCCGAGACTGCCAACCCCAGCTTTAAGTGAAATGTGCCGTTCAAAAAGGCAGTGGTGTTCTTTTCCATCATGCAGCAGAAGGAAGAAGCTTGTGCAGCTTAATTATGGTGTGCAAAGAGCGTGCAATTAAAACAATTGACATCTGAATTTTGAGCCTTCTTTATATCACAATTAAAACGATACAATACAATACAAACTGATTCATAAGGCAGTTTTTCAAGCATGTAGGTACCCCAGGTTGTTGTTGAAGCTTCAGATGTTGGATTGCCTCATGAAACTGTTATTTGTGATATTTTTATTTATGATATGTTTTTCCCTCCTATAGGTATACGTCACGAGTTACTACACGGTTGCAATGTTTTTATCTGTCTCCAATGTGTATAAGGTTCAAAAATACCTCAAACTCCCTTCATAATTCTTCACTGAATGAATGTTTTTCTCTGAGAGATCTGACAGGTTCAGCTTGTTAAATGTCAGGAATATAGGCACACAGTGAACACATCTACATGTGTGCAGCCAATGTATGTGACAGCATGATAAAATTGGCAGATGGTGGGATATGGATGGATTTGACACACAAGCATGGGTGGCTAATGAATAAAGGGATGGACGGATGGATGGGTGGACTGCCTGAGGTTTTATTTCGATGCTGAAATCCGTATCAAAGTGCAATCAGTATGCATGGAGGGCGGATTGGGGCTGCTGCTGTATGTTAAGTGCTGAGGGTGATCTGATGTATCTGTCAGGCAGCATCACACAGGCCGGCTCTGCTTTCATCTGCTTATACTTAATCAATACCATCGCTTCAATATCACTCTGCTTCTGATGGCCTTGACATTCTCTCTCTCTGCTTCTCCAACCATGGAGAGGATGTACCATACATAGGTGTCTGTTGAAGATCACGGCTGTGTGGTTTTTTAAGGATGAACATGATATCTGAAGATTTAAGGAGGCAGAATTCAGCATCTTTATTCAACATCTTATTTTCAGTCAAATAAATGACTGGAAGATTAAGGCAGGAGCGGTGACACTGAATTGAGAGAGTTGCTGTCTCTTTTCTTTGGAGTGATGAGTGCTGCGACGTGTTTGTCTGCTTTGATGGCAAACACAATGGCTAAATTAATCATCTCCTCCTTTCTCATCTTCACTCTCTTTGCTGAAAGTTGTTTCGTTAAGTACTTCTTTGACATCAAGGATTTTTTTGAAGCCCTTCAAAGTTATTTGGTCCCACTTTTTCTTGCCAACTCATTTTCTTCTTCTTGATTTATGAACGAGCTAATTCTCTTGGCCTTCAATTTAAAGTGTGGAACCAAACTCCTCAAGAAGTAATCTGCTATTTAAACATTATTTAGTGTTAGGGGGGGTAACGGGGGCTTACGCTGCTGATCCTCACAACTTTATGAAGTTCTGTTGAGGTATCAGGACTTAAAGCAGATCTAAAAAGTGAGCTCATAGAGCTCGTCGTACCTAAATTTGACACACAATAAAGTAGTATGGGAGGTAGAACCATCAGTTATCAGGCCCCTCTCCTTTGGAATTATCTACCAGTCAGGGTCCGGGAGGCAGACACCCTCTCTACTTTTAAGAGTAGGCTTCAAACTTTCCTTTTTGATAAAGCTTATAGTTAGAGCAACGTTGCACGGCTCAGATCTTCTCTCTCCTCCTCTGCTGCAGAAACCCTAATCCACGCCTTCATAACCTCCCGACTGGACTATTGCAACAGCATTCTCTACGGCCTCCCCTCCACCGACCTCAAAAAACTTCAATATGTCCAAAATTCAGCTTCCCGACTACTCACCCACTCCCGCACCAGAGCCCACATCACACCCATCCTTCAGCACCGAATCCACTTCAAGATCCTGCTCATCACCTACAAAGCCCTCAATAACCTCGCCCCCTTCTTACCTGACCGACCTCCTCAAACGCCACTCCCCATCTCGCCGCCTCAGATCATCAGATGCCAACCTCCTGTCCCCTATCACCAAGTCCAAGCACCGCACCTTGGGGGACAGAGCCTTTGCCATCGCTGCCCCCCACTCTCTGGAACTCTCTCCCTCCATACATCCACAACTCTGACTCTCTCCTCTCATTTAAAAACCACCTCAAGACCTACCTGTTCCAAAAAGCATACCACAACATGACCTCTCCCCCTGCCTCACCTCTGTCCCTGTTTTGTTTTATTTATATGTTTTATTTTTTATTTTTCACCTTGTGTAAAGCGACTTTGAGTATTAAGAAAAGCGCTATATAAATTATATGAATTATTATTATTATTATTAAGAGCTGGATCAGGCTTGGACCAGGTCTTAGTTAAGCTGCTTTAGGCTTAGACTGACACTGGGATCCTGTCTTTCCCTCTATCTCCTTTCTCTGCCTGTATCTTCCTTTAACTCTTCCTGTCCCATTAAAGTTACTAACCATAGACCTTTCTGGAGTCCCTGAGCTCCCTTGTCTCGTAGGTTCCTCTGATTCGCTGCAGTAAACGGCCTGCAGGGTCATTTTTCAACAATAGTATAAGATGTAACTGATATAAAAGGTAACAATCAAGCAATCAGCATACAAGACCAATGTTTAATACCTTTATCCATCGGTGCTACCAGTATACCAGTATACAATGCAGAGAGAGTTATCCTATTGGTTTACAAGTGTTGGTGCTTTACTAGCTTTGTCACAGACATGCACAGTCACGACTGCCATTGCAGCCGCCACCACCCAACACAATTAAAATTCCTTCCTGGTTTGTTGTGCATTGCAAGCCGCCACTTTGCTGCACAAAGCAGGAAGTAAACAAACCTTGTGGAGGGCAGGTTTGATAGAAAAGACTCCTCCATTTACGACAACAAGTGACCTCCAGACATGGGTGGTCAAACTGCATGTGATTTGGTCTTGGCCAGTGGGTCCAATCCGCACAGCTATCAGAGTTAAAGTCAGCCAAGCTTAACTGCTGCTCCTGTAGCTAGTAGGATTGCAAACTGCACGTGGTGGAAACAGACGGTACTAGAAAGAGCAACACAGCTGCACAGGAACTGCAATGTAAACCTGTTTCCCTCCAAGAGACCATCTAAAAGTGTCATATTAACCCTTTCATGTCGCTGCAGCTTTCATTCTAGATTATACAATACCTTTCGTTTTTTTTAATTCTGGACTTCAATGTGGGTGTTACCAACCCTGACCTTACACCGTCTCCCTCTTGGTTTCAAACCATATCAAGGTTCAAGGTTACTTTATTATGTACCCGAAGGTAGATTTTGTTTGCAGTGAGTCAGGAAACAGGAAATGAGCAATCAATAACAGCAAAAAAATTAAAGAAAGAAAGTGCCACCAGTTAGTATCAAGATAAAAGGTCCATAAATACTCCATAAACAGTGGGGAACGTGTTTGTTGAGCATCATGCTGTATTGCTGTGACTTGTTTATGACACTGATGGCTGCTGGGACAAAGCTGCTTTTATATCACTTGGTTGAGCATGCTGGGACTTTATACCTTCAGTCTCGATGGGAGGAGCTGAAATTCATGGTTCAATGTGTAGGAGTCACTGTTTAAAATTGAGCCAGCCATCCTCTGTAACTGTCGGGTACACAGGGATTCTGGGTAAATATATACAGTTTGCACGGTTTGTTGCTGATGCGTGTGCAGGTGTGCACTTCTGTAACATGAAACTCAACAAGGGACTTCATGTCAGATACACCTGCAACACGCTGCTGATGTTTCATACATGTACGTTTGTTTTCCATGTGTATGAGAGAGAGTGAGCCCGTGGGATAAAACACCGAGCAAAGTGAAGTGGGAGCTCTCTGTGTTGGCTGTAGGTTGTTAGTTTGGACAGCCTGCCATTCCTCTCTGTCACTGTGGGCACTCAGGTGTCCAGCCAGTGGATGGATCGCACACGCTTTCCCTCTCTCTTTCACACACACACACACACACATACAAACACAAAAGCAACAAGCAAATGCATGCAAAAGTGGGCAAAATCACACTGGTGCTACATGTAACAGCAAACACAAAAGAACATCAAAAAACAGACTGTAAATACACACACAGATATACACACACACACACACACACACAAGCAAGGCTTTTGTGCAGTGAGGCGTTCACTACTCCAACAGATTTACGATGTTGTGCTGCAGGCCTGGTGTAAAAAGAGAAGACTGAAAAGGACAACTCCTGCTCCCTCTCTCTCTCCTGTCCTCTGTCTCTAAACATACAGTATGAGCCAAAAGGACGACATCTGTCAGCTCATATACAACCCGGGACAGACAGACACGGAGGACGAAGGGACGGCAGCGTTAATGAGAAGACGAAGGAGGAGAGGAAAGAGGTGTGATGGTAGTTAGAGGAAAGGTCATGCACATGGATATTTATAGAAACAGAAATAATCATTCTTATAGACTTCACATTTCCATCCATGTATCCGTTATCTGTAAAGCTTATCCTGGACGTGTGATTATGACTTGAATTTCAAGAAAACGTTCAACCAATATCAGACAGTTTGTCCTTATCTTCAGAAAAATGAAGTCCAATAAGTAGCTCCTGGATGCAGCAGATATTGTTCTGGTGTTGTAATCTATATAAGCCATTCAGCAGATCTACATCCCATGTATGTTTAACTAAGCTTCTTAATACTTTCACTCAGACAAGGTCAGATAAAGACAGCTTTATGAAGTCCATCCTGCACTCAACACCAAACCAAACACCGGCCGTTTTAAGCTGTTTGGAAAGAAAAAGCAACACTGAGGATTTTTTAGAAGAGTCCTTCCTGCTTCATCAGGGATGTTGGTGTTTGTAGAAACTCTGCTATAGGGCTGCTTTCTGCTATAAGCCATTCAACAGATCTACATCCCATGTATGTTTAACTAAGCTTCTTATTACTTTCACTCAGACAAGGTCAGATAAAGACAGCTTTACGAAGTCCATCCTGCACTCAACACCAAACCAAACACCGGCTGTTTTAAGCTGTTTGGAAAGAAAAAGCAACACTGAGGATTTTTTAGAAGAGTCCTTCCTGCTTCATCAGGGATGTTGGTGTTTGTAGAAACTCTGCTATGGGGCTGCTTTCTGCTACCGTCTCTATTTATAGAGACTCCAGAGTGAAGACTTGTTCTCATTTGTCTCTGTCTAGATTTATCTCCATCCAATGATGTCTTCAGGTTTTTTTTTTCTTCTGGACCCGTGAGACTAATTAGTGGATCATGAAAATGGAGGGGGGATTGAGAAAGAAGTACTGTATGAAGAAAGGTATGCAAGGAGGTAATATGGAGGTTTGATTGACAGGTGCATGAGCTGCGTTTGTTCCCCGCCCTGGTCAGTATCCAAACTCCAGCAGCTATAAAGCATATTTACCTCTGCAGCGAGCTGAAGGAGGAAGTGCTTTTGATGAGCTTGGTTGTTTAAAATTGGCTAAAGGAGTGTTTGAGAGGAAGTTTCTTTGCCAGTTTCCAACTACAGTCCAAAGCGCAACTTTGGGAATGCAAACTAATACCTACGATTAAGAGGAAGACTTTACAAACAACTAAACAGGAGGGGAAGGAGCCGAAATGTGGTGTTTATCATACAGAGCAAAAGATAATGCCTTGAGAATAACTCAAGTACAGAATATCAGTTTTATATTCAAGAACCTTTTTTATTACAGAAGAATTAAGGTCCCCTTTAAAGGCCCTTAAAGTAACGACATCGTGCCTCCTACAGCCTCCCAGTCTGAGTTTGTGGAGTGTGTTGTGCAGCGTCTTCTGTCACCTGCTCGTATATTGTGAAGGACTGACAGTTTTGTAATGCTAGCAGGAAACAAAGTAAGACTGATGGCCGGACTCGGTGACTACACTACCTGGACGGGCTGTGGCCATGAATTCTAGTTAAGGAGGCCTGACATTCATCATGCTTCTCTCTTGTTCATTTGTAGCTGGGAAAGACTCAGCGGTTTTCCCTCGCGCTGGAGGCCCATTCATCCTGACACACCGTGACATTTCTAGTGTCGAACGTTCATAATTATATTTTCTGTGAGTGTCTCTTTCTGTTTCGGTAACAAACACGGTGTGTGCTGAGAGAGAGGGAGGAAGAGAGGAGGGGTGTGGGGATTCATTGATTATCTGTAATGCAGAACGATATCATTGCATCTCTGTCTTTATGTGCAAGTCCAAAAACAAAACTAAAACACTCTCCTCTGATAACTTTGAACAAATATTATCTTCATCATAGCTTGTTTTGAGCTTGCAGCGCTTGTTTAAAAAGCACATAAGGAAAGAATGATAAATCTTGCAGTTCATTACCAGTGTTTGTTCACAGCAGTATGTCAGCACCATGGACAGCTCCACGAGACAACAAGAGCTCTGCACCGTGCTCGACACCATCTGGTCTTGACTTAAAACGTAATAGGCTTCTTAGATGGTCAGTGCTGTGTTGCTGTGAGTCTGCCATGTGTTTGTTTCAGTCACCCATGGCCACATTGAGTCTCTGATTCATTTATATTCCACCAAAGATGAAACATCTTTTACTCCAGTAACATTAAGGATACTTGTGTCAAGAGACAAATGAATGTAAAAGTGCTGGTGGCGTGAAATTTGCATGCAATATGAAGGATGTTTGGAGGTCAGCATGCATTGATACATGTCACAGATACCTAGGACTTCCACCAGGTCCCCTGCAGTCCTGCTCCGTGCTCTCTCATTCCTCAACACCCACTGGTTTTGTTTTCAGAACGCAGCACGGAGCAGGACCGCCAGGCAGCTGGAGTCATGTGACCGAGGTCACTGAATCAAGGATTCTCCTCCTCCTCTCCTCATTCATGTTGTCTTTCTGGTCCTTTGAAAACCTCTGACCTGTTGACTCCAGGCCTGGCTGGTTTGTTGTTGTGGTTAAGTGAAATATGATCTGGTGATAACACAGAGTGTTTTATTCTGAAAATTAACCGGATGTTTTCATTTTGTTTTGGTGAAACCTGACTTCCTGTCCCGCTCCATCTGCTCTGTTGAGATTGATGCGTCATGCTCCGGCACGAAAATAGAAGTCTTGTGTATCTGATCCGGAGGGCTCGCAATGGAGCGGATCCAGTGGAAGTTAACACATTTACTAGAATAGAAACCTATCAGATCTGGGGCTGTGATGGATCTGAGACGGACCGGACACGGATCCGTTGGAATTTGGCCGTGACAGTAAAAAGCATGTTTTGGAAATGTAAGGAGCAGAGAGGATAGATTTTGTGTTCGAACAGATGCTGTAAAAAATGTCCTGTAACAGAGAAAATGTACTCTGATACTTCAAACATTTACAAATCACATATAGGCGGCTGTGGCTCAGTGTGGCGGTTGTCTGTCAATCATAAGGTTGGCGGTTCCATCCCAGCTCCGGCAGTCACATGCCGAAGTGTCCTTGAGCAAGACACTGAACCCCAAATTGCTCCCACTGATGTTCAGCGGTGTGTGAATGGGTGAATGGGTGAATGTGACAAGTAGTGTAAAGCACTTTGAGTGGTTACAAAGACTGGAAAAGCACTATATAAGTCCAAGTCCATTTACCATTTTACCATTTACCATAGGCCATAAACAACACTAAAGCAGAGACATTGCAGACAAAGTAGTCACATTTGTTCGTGTACAAATGGATTTGGGTGTGACTTTTGGGTCTGTTTGCTTGTTACTATGTGAAAGGCTTTTTCAGTAAGATCAGCAAA